>NC_142317.1:5000-10000 GCF_054855325.1 Carica papaya | reverse complement strand
TTAGGGTTTAGGGTTTAGGGTTTAGGGTTTAGGGTTTAGGGTTTAGGGTTTAGGGTTTAGGGTTTAGGGTTTAGGGTTTAGGGTTTAGGGTTTAGGGTTTAGGGTTTAGGGTTTAGGGTTTAGGGTTTAGGGTTTAGGGTTTAGGGTTTAGGGTTTAGGGTTTAGGGTTTAGGGTTTAGGGTTTAGGGTTTAGGGTTTAGGGTTTAGGGTTTAGGGTTTAGGGTTTAGGGTTTAGGGTTTAGGGTTTAGGGTTTAGGGTTTAGGGTTTAGGGTTTAGGGTTTAGGGTTTAGGGTTTAGGGTTTAGGGTTTAGGGTTTAGGGTTTAGGGTTTAGGGTTTAGGGTTTAGGGTTTAGGGTTTAGGGTTTAGGGTTTAGGGTTTAGGGTTTAGGGTTTAGGGTTTAGGGTTTAGGGTTTAGGGTTTAGGGTTTAGGGTTTAGGGTTTAGGGTTTAGGGTTTAGGGTTTAGGGTTTAGGGTTTAGGGTTTAGGGTTTAGGGTTTAGGGTTTAGGGTTTAGGGTTTAGGGTTTAGGGTTTAGGGTTTAGGGTTTAGGGTTTAGGGTTTAGGGTTTAGGGTTTAGGGTTTAGGGTTTAGGGTTTAGGGTTTAGGGTTTAGGGTTTAGGGTTTAGGGTTTAGGGTTTAGGGTTTAGGGTTTAGGGTTTAGGGTTTAGGGTTTAGGGTTTAGGGTTTAGGGTTTAGGGTTTAGGGTTTAGGGTTTAGGGTTTAGGGTTTAGGGTTTAGGGTTTAGGGTTTAGGGTTTAGGGTTTAGGGTTTAGGGTTTAGGGTTTAGGGTTTAGGGTTTAGGGTTTAGGGTTTAGGGTTTAGGGTTTAGGGTTTAGGGTTTAGGGTTTAGGGTTTAGGGTTTAGGGTTTAGGGTTTAGGGTTTAGGGTTTAGGGTTTAGGGTTTAGGGTTTAGGGTTTAGGGTTTAGGGTTTAGGGTTTAGGGTTTAGGGTTTAGGGTTTAGGGTTTAGGGTTTAGGGTTTAGGGTTTAGGGTTTAGGGTTTAGGGTTTAGGGTTTAGGGTTTAGGGTTTAGGGTTTAGGGTTTAGGGTTTAGGGTTTAGGGTTTAGGGTTTAGGGTTTAGGGTTTAGGGTTTAGGGTTTAGGGTTTAGGGTTTAGGGTTTAGGGTTTAGGGTTTAGGGTTTAGGGTTTAGGGTTTAGGGTTTAGGGTTTAGGGTTTAGGGTTTAGGGTTTAGGGTTTAGGGTTTAGGGTTTAGGGTTTAGGGTTTAGGGTTTAGGGTTTAGGGTTTAGGGTTTAGGGTTTAGGGTTTAGGGTTTAGGGTTTAGGGTTTAGGGTTTAGGGTTTAGGGTTTAGGGTTTAGGGTTTAGGGTTTAGGGTTTAGGGTTTAGGGTTTAGGGTTTAGGGTTTAGGGTTTAGGGTTTAGGGTTTAGGGTTTAGGGTTTAGGGTTTAGGGTTTAGGGTTTAGGGTTTAGGGTTTAGGGTTTAGGGTTTAGGGTTTAGGGTTTAGGGTTTAGGGTTTAGGGTTTAGGGTTTAGGGTTTAGGGTTTAGGGTTTAGGGTTTAGGGTTTAGGGTTTAGGGTTTAGGGTTTAGGGTTTAGGGTTTAGGGTTTAGGGTTTAGGGTTTAGGGTTTAGGGTTTAGGGTTTAGGGTTTAGGGTTTAGGGTTTAGGGTTTAGGGTTTAGGGTTTAGGGTTTAGGGTTTAGGGTTTAGGGTTTAGGGTTTAGGGTTTAGGGTTTAGGGTTTAGGGTTTAGGGTTTAGGGTTTAGGGTTTAGGGTTTAGGGTTTAGGGTTTAGGGTTTAGGGTTTAGGGTTTAGGGTTTAGGGTTTAGGGTTTAGGGTTTAGGGTTTAGGGTTTAGGGTTTAGGGTTTAGGGTTTAGGGTTTAGGGTTTAGGGTTTAGGGTTTAGGGTTTAGGGTTTAGGGTTTAGGGTTTAGGGTTTAGGGTTTAGGGTTTAGGGTTTAGGGTTTAGGGTTTAGGGTTTAGGGTTTAGGGTTTAGGGTTTAGGGTTTAGGGTTTAGGGTTTAGGGTTTAGGGTTTAGGGTTTAGGGTTTAGGGTTTAGGGTTTAGGGTTTAGGGTTTAGGGTTTAGGGTTTAGGGTTTAGGGTTTAGGGTTTAGGGTTTAGGGTTTAGGGTTTAGGGTTTAGGGTTTAGGGTTTAGGGTTTAGGGTTTAGGGTTTAGGGTTTAGGGTTTAGGGTTTAGGGTTTAGGGTTTAGGGTTTAGGGTTTAGGGTTTAGGGTTTAGGGTTTAGGGTTTAGGGTTTAGGGTTTAGGGTTTAGGGTTTAGGGTTTAGGGTTTAGGGTTTAGGGTTTAGGGTTTAGGGTTTAGGGTTTAGGGTTTAGGGTTTAGGGTTTAGGGTTTAGGGTTTAGGGTTTAGGGTTTAGGGTTTAGGGTTTAGGGTTTAGGGTTTAGGGTTTAGGGTTTAGGGTTTAGGGTTTAGGGTTTAGGGTTTAGGGTTTAGGGTTTAGGGTTTAGGGTTTAGGGTTTAGGGTTTAGGGTTTAGGGTTTAGGGTTTAGGGTTTAGGGTTTAGGGTTTAGGGTTTAGGGTTTAGGGTTTAGGGTTTAGGGTTTAGGGTTTAGGGTTTAGGGTTTAGGGTTTAGGGTTTAGGGTTTAGGGTTTAGGGTTTAGGGTTTAGGGTTTAGGGTTTAGGGTTTAGGGTTTAGGGTTTAGGGTTTAGGGTTTAGGGTTTAGGGTTTAGGGTTTAGGGTTTAGGGTTTAGGGTTTAGGGTTTAGGGTTTAGGGTTTAGGGTTTAGGGTTTAGGGTTTAGGGTTTAGGGTTTAGGGTTTAGGGTTTAGGGTTTAGGGTTTAGGGTTTAGGGTTTAGGGTTTAGGGTTTAGGGTTTAGGGTTTAGGGTTTAGGGTTTAGGGTTTAGGGTTTAGGGTTTAGGGTTTAGGGTTTAGGGTTTAGGGTTTAGGGTTTAGGGTTTAGGGTTTAGGGTTTAGGGTTTAGGGTTTAGGGTTTAGGGTTTAGGGTTTAGGGTTTAGGGTTTAGGGTTTAGGGTTTAGGGTTTAGGGTTTAGGGTTTAGGGTTTAGGGTTTAGGGTTTAGGGTTTAGGGTTTAGGGTTTAGGGTTTAGGGTTTAGGGTTTAGGGTTTAGGGTTTAGGGTTTAGGGTTTAGGGTTTAGGGTTTAGGGTTTAGGGTTTAGGGTTTAGGGTTTAGGGTTTAGGGTTTAGGGTTTAGGGTTTAGGGTTTAGGGTTTAGGGTTTAGGGTTTAGGGTTTAGGGTTTAGGGTTTAGGGTTTAGGGTTTAGGGTTTAGGGTTTAGGGTTTAGGGTTTAGGGTTTAGGGTTTAGGGTTTAGGGTTTAGGGTTTAGGGTTTAGGGTTTAGGGTTTAGGGTTTAGGGTTTAGGGTTTAGGGTTTAGGGTTTAGGGTTTAGGGTTTAGGGTTTAGGGTTTAGGGTTTAGGGTTTAGGGTTTAGGGTTTAGGGTTTAGGGTTTAGGGTTTAGGGTTTAGGGTTTAGGGTTTAGGGTTTAGGGTTTAGGGTTTAGGGTTTAGGGTTTAGGGTTTAGGGTTTAGGGTTTAGGGTTTAGGGTTTAGGGTTTAGGGTTTAGGGTTTAGGGTTTAGGGTTTAGGGTTTAGGGTTTAGGGTTTAGGGTTTAGGGTTTAGGGTTTAGGGTTTAGGGTTTAGGGTTTAGGGTTTAGGGTTTAGGGTTTAGGGTTTAGGGTTTAGGGTTTAGGGTTTAGGGTTTAGGGTTTAGGGTTTAGGGTTTAGGGTTTAGGGTTTAGGGTTTAGGGTTTAGGGTTTAGGGTTTAGGGTTTAGGGTTTAGGGTTTAGGGTTTAGGGTTTAGGGTTTAGGGTTTAGGGTTTAGGGTTTAGGGTTTAGGGTTTAGGGTTTAGGGTTTAGGGTTTAGGGTTTAGGGTTTAGGGTTTAGGGTTTAGGGTTTAGGGTTTAGGGTTTAGGGTTTAGGGTTTAGGGTTTAGGGTTTAGGGTTTAGGGTTTAGGGTTTAGGGTTTAGGGTTTAGGGTTTAGGGTTTAGGGTTTAGGGTTTAGGGTTTAGGGTTTAGGGTTTAGGGTTTAGGGTTTAGGGTTTAGGGTTTAGGGTTTAGGGTTTAGGGTTTAGGGTTTAGGGTTTAGGGTTTAGGGTTTAGGGTTTAGGGTTTAGGGTTTAGGGTTTAGGGTTTAGGGTTTAGGGTTTAGGGTTTAGGGTTTAGGGTTTAGGGTTTAGGGTTTAGGGTTTAGGGTTTAGGGTTTAGGGTTTAGGGTTTAGGGTTTAGGGTTTAGGGTTTAGGGTTTAGGGTTTAGGGTTTAGGGTTTAGGGTTTAGGGTTTAGGGTTTAGGGTTTAGGGTTTAGGGTTTAGGGTTTAGGGTTTAGGGTTTAGGGTTTAGGGTTTAGGGTTTAGGGTTTAGGGTTTAGGGTTTAGGGTTTAGGGTTTAGGGTTTAGGGTTTAGGGTTTAGGGTTTAGGGTTTAGGGTTTAGGGTTTAGGGTTTAGGGTTTAGGGTTTAGGGTTTAGGGTTTAGGGTTTAGGGTTTAGGGTTTAGGGTTTAGGGTTTAGGGTTTAGGGTTTAGGGTTTAGGGTTTAGGGTTTAGGGTTTAGGGTTTAGGGTTTAGGGTTTAGGGTTTAGGGTTTAGGGTTTAGGGTTTAGGGTTTAGGGTTTAGGGTTTAGGGTTTAGGGTTTAGGGTTTAGGGTTTAGGGTTTAGGGTTTAGGGTTTAGGGTTTAGGGTTTAGGGTTTAGGGTTTAGGGTTTAGGGTTTAGGGTTTAGGGTTTAGGGTTTAGGGTTTAGGGTTTAGGGTTTAGGGTTTAGGGTTTAGGGTTTAGGGTTTAGGGTTTAGGGTTTAGGGTTTAGGGTTTAGGGTTTAGGGTTTAGGGTTTAGGGTTTAGGGTTTAGGGTTTAGGGTTTAGGGTTTAGGGTTTAGGGTTTAGGGTTTAGGGTTTAGGGTTTAGGGTTTAGGGTTTAGGGTTTAGGGTTTAGGGTTTAGGGTTTAGGGTTTAGGGTTTAGGGTTTAGGGTTTAGGGTTTAGGGTTTAGGGTTTAGGGTTTAGGGTTTAGGGTTTAGGGTTTAGGGTTTAGGGTTTAGGGTTTAGGGTTTAGGGTTT